>NC_079164.1:20512346-20532878 GCF_947568905.1 Ostrea edulis
TGGGGACCATGCTTTAAATAAATTTGAACCTCCACTATGTAAAGAAGTTTTCATCTTAAATCGTGTCCATGCCCCTTTAAACTATGTCCCAGGTGACAATGTAGGTTTAACATAATAGTGTATATACGAATATACAAGTGAAATAAAAATGCATAAAGGAATCAGTCTAAAAGATTTGACTTCTTTCGCATCATATTTTCTTCTAAACTCAAGAAGTTCACAAACCCGTACTTACTTCAAACACTTCATTCGCGTTTCACAAGTAGGTCTACAACTTTGAAATTGATGATTTGAACTCATCTTTCTCGGGTCATTTCATCTCTTTGCCTCTCTGAATTGTTTGATAGAGAGTATGTATAACCCGATACCATGATTAGATCGCCCCTTTTCCTCACATTTCACATGCAATTTGCACAAAATCGTACCAATATGCAATGTGTCGCATGAGGGCTCAACTCTGGCATCCCGCGAGGAGTATGCTCCATGTGTTTTACTTCATGTCGTTCGGTTTTAAAATTTGACATTCGGACTTCTAAATATGAATTTATCATGATCCTTATATTATCACATTTGAGTTTTCTTTTCATATTTTAGAAGAAAATATGATGAGAAAGAAGTCCAATCTTTCCATGAATAGGATGAAAAGGTGGGCTCTTTAAACCTAGAACTTACAGACTGTACATGACTACATGTACCCATTGACTCCATGTCCTGTACCGACATTGCTCTCATCTGTTACAAAGCATACCGGTACTGTTTGTACACCCTTGAAAGGACTAACGCCAAAACAAGATAGGCGCTATGAGATTGATCACTGTTCGTTATCTTCACCTTTCATATATGTACACCAACATTTAGCGAAAGTTTTTTATATCGCAGACATCATTTCCACCATTTCAATCTCCTCTTCAAACAAATCAATGCCAACCGCAAAACGATATTTATTTACTTTCTTCCCATCACCAACTGATACCATACCCTGCAAAAATAAAACTGTATCGCTAGCCAAGTTGTATGTTAGCATCTAGTCATTATTATGCCCATACTTTCCACAGAAATCTCGGGTATATTGTTGTTATCCTGATCCGTCCATCTGTCACATTTTCGTCTTTCTCAGATTTCTCTTTTAGTTTTAAGTAGTACATGTACATATAACCAATTATATAATGGATATGTGGTGTCCTGTGGATGTGCAATAAGGTTTTGGAATTTTCATTTTCAACCGGGGGGCCAATTAGCAGGTTGAAAAAATCTGATATCCACAACTCGTCTTACACTGTATACAATAGTCAAAAAAGACAAGTTGTGGGAATCGGTTCAAGCCCAGTATTCCGACGGTCCGACATGTTGACCATCACCAAAAATTTTAATTAATAGCGTTAAATTTTATTCATGTCAGGCATTATTTTATAGAAATTACCAGAAACCGCCAAAATCGACACGGTCTGATTATAAATCAGACAATCAATTTCTGACCAAAATCATTCAAGTGGGAACTAAATCAGAGAAACCCGGTATTTATGGAAATTGAAACTGCTAACTGATGAAGTACAGGCAAAATACATGTACATGTAGTAAATGACCCTTACCATTGCAGAGAAATTCAACCAATTTTTTTTTTACACGGACGGGCAAACATCAAGCTTTAAACCGGATTGCTTTCAAATCTGCCCAAAACACATAACTTTTTAAAAGTAATTATTGCCTTTCAATGTTATGTTTAAGTCTCTCCGTGTCTTACTCCCTGACATGATAAAATTCTTACATCATTTTGAGAGCTAACTGACTAGGTCTTTGTGTATGAATATGAATTTAGTAGTCTATGAAATTTTGATCAAGATAAAGAGGCAAATGATATTTTGGTCGATGATGAAAGACTGCTACACCCGTGTCGTTAGTTTTAATCTGTATAATCAATCAAAACAAAATGAATGTTACAATGAGCTGTCGCGTACAGAAAGTAAAATTAAAAAAAAAAAAATGGCAAAAATAACATTCATTCATAATATTGCATTAACCATGTTTGTTGACAAAAAAAAAAAAAAAAAAAAGGGAAAGAAAAGGAAAAAAACCCTTAAAAGCAAACAGAGCAAACAAAGGAAAAACAGAGCCCCGGTGTCGTTATCCAGGTGAGTCAAGACCTTATAGGAAGTGCCCAATTAAAAAAAATACAAATGAAGTACATGTATATTAATTATGCTGGTAAATATCTCCTCTAAAAAAATTGGAATAAAGTTCAAAATATCACCAAGTAACCGATTGAGATTGTAAATTACAGTGCCATGCCATTAAATGGCGTCCGTAACGAAGAACATGTTTACACTAGTTTATATCAAAGATATTTTTAGGAAATGCAGCCGATAAACAACATGTTTATTCCATTCCTAGTAAATTTATAATGTTTTGACATAAATATTAAGACATTGTCAGCTAATACTGTAAATATTCGTATGTTTGTAAGACTTTTACTGACCCCCCTTTTCGGTTTTCCGCTGTAGGACATCATTCTCCCAACTATTGCCATATTACCAGACCCATTTTATCAGAATGCCTGTTACTCAAACACATGCCTGTGGTATAAGCTGATGTTTGAAACATAGGACGAATGCTGTTTTAAAACAACTTTCCATTTCTCTGATTTCGTAGTAAAAATGAGAATTATAACCACATTTCCCCTATTATGCAATTTTTCGTAGAAATTTTATAGATAATTTAACATTTCATACAACCTCTACTTGCTTAGTAGATGATAGATGTGGCGGTAGCACCCTAATCGTTTTTAAAAGATAAGCTGGTATACATCTAAGCGGTAACAAACGTTTCTGATGCTTGTTTTGCACTTGCGGCAATCTTAGTGTATAATCGTCGTTTCGCGTTAGTCCTTTCAATGGTGTACAAATAAGTTTTCTAAAAAATGAGAGCTATTCTAATCACAGGCATTTGTTTCATACATTGATCACCATAGGTAATTTTAAATATAAGACATAGATTCGATGGTATACATGAAGGTACAGGTTATAACTTTTGAGTTTATGGTGTTTTTTTCTCGCAGAAAGCCCACTTTTCGACCTATTCCTGGTAAGACTGAACTTCTTTTGTGCCATATTCTTTCTGAAATGTGAAAAGGAAACTGTCAAATATGTGATATCTAAAGGATCATGATAAAATCCATATTTAGAAGCCCCAAAGCCTTTTGATATGTAGTAAAACACATGGAGCATAGTCTTCGCGGGATGCCAGAGTTGAGCCCTTGTGCGACACATTACAAATTGGTATGATTTTGTGCAAATTGCATGTGAAAAGTGAGAAAAAGGGCGATCTAATCATCAACAATGATGGTATCGGGATATACATACTCTCTATCAAACAACTCAGGGAGGCAAAGAGATGAAATGACCCGAGAAAGATGAGTTCAAATCATCAATTTCAAAGTTGTAGACCTACTTGTGAAACGCAAACGAAGTGTTTGAGGTAAGTACAGGTTTGTGAACTTCAGTGACAAATTTGATTGATCAAGATATATCAAAGACACTCTATCTAATATGAGTTTTGCAGAATTTTGGTTTTTGTTTTTTGTTTTTGAAAACCGATCTCATATTCGGTGATACTGTGTTTGCTCCGCATCGGAGACGAGCCCTCATGATCCACAGTGACGGGTGTTGCTAAAACAAGGAACGGAAGGGAACAGAATTTGAGAATTAGAATTATTAATGTAGCCAAGATAACATCCAAAAAAAAAAAAAAAAAAAAAAAAAGTGGGGGGGAGGGGGGTACTTTATTTTTATTAAGATAAAAAAAATATATTGGGGAATCTGTTAACCAGCGATAAAACAATTTTATCTTAAAATTCTGCATCATGAAAGGTGAAGATAACGAACAGTGATCAATCTCATAACCCCTACTAGCAATACAAAATAGAATGAATTGATTAAGCGAAGTTAAACGTTGGTATAAAAATCAATGTATGCACCCAGGGGTGCATGACCCGAGTTGCATGGGATACGTTGTAAAGTCAGGAATGATTTGGCATATTTATAATTGTGAAGAACTAATTTCAGTTTTAAACTTTTCGAGTTACTGTCCAGAAACCATATTTGTCTGAAATTTTCAATCTATTTTCGGTCACTGTGACCTTGACCTTTGTTCTCCAAAATCAATAGGTGGCATTCTTTTCTGGTATCCAACAATATATCCAAGTTTCATTTGATTCAAATTAAAAAATTTCGAGTTATCCTCCGGAAACCAAAATTTTTAGGAATTTTAAATCTATTTTCGGTCACTGTGACCTTGACCTTTGACCTATTTTCTCCAAAATCAATAGGGGTGTTCCTTACCTGGTACATAACAAGATCTTTAAGTATTATTTCATTCGGATTTAAACTTTCTGAGTTATCATCCGGAAACCAAATTTTTCTGAAATTTGCATTCTATAATCGGTCACTGTGACCTTGACCTTTGTTCTCCAAAATTAATTAGGGTTTTCCTCACCTCCGGAAACCAAATTTTTCTGAAATTTTAATTCTATTTTCGGTCACTGTGACCTTGACCTTTGACCATTTTCCTCCAAAATCAATAGGGGTCTTTCTTACCTGGTACCCAACAATATATCAAAGTTTCATTTGATTAGATTGTAAACTTTTCGAGTTTATCATCCGGAAACCAATTATTGACGCCCAACCGTCCGCCCGCATCACCAAACCAATAGCCGAGTTCAACTTCGTTGCAACTCGGCTAAAAATTTACAAAGCGTTTTACAAGAATTTTGAAATGTCGGCATTAAAAGATGTGTTAGCAAGCAGCGACACCTATCGGTGCAGAATGGAAAGAACACGCGTGCTTTATATCCCCCCACCCCCACGGTGATGGCAAAACGTCATTAACGCACATTTACATGTAAATTTACATATAATAACGTGTATGTGTGTACTTACAACATGGAGCGTGGTATGTATATAACAACGACAATTCATGATCTTATTAAGTCAGCAAGTTAAACATCTGTGTTTGATGTATTATTTTATGCCCCCCTTTGAAAAAGAGGGGCCATATTGTTTAGCAACTATCGGTCGGTCTGTCGGTCGGTCTGTAGACCATGTGTTGTCCGCTCAATATCTTTCGACTCCTTTGCTTGATAACAACCAAACTTGGTACAGGGGTTGCCCCTGGAGAGTAGATGATCCTTATTGATTTTCAGGTCACATAGTCAAAGGTCAAGCTGCTGGTCTTTACCCCATGTGGTAGACCATGTGTTGTCCACTCAATAACTTTTGACCCCTATGCATGGTAACTACCAAACTTGGTACAAGGGTTGCCCTTGGAGAGTAGATGATCCCTATTGACCTTCAGGTCACATGGTCAAAGGTCAAGGTCAAACCTCTGGTCTTAAGCCCATGTGTTGTCCGCTCAATATCTTTTGACCCCTTTGCTTGATAATAGCCAAAATTGATACAGAGGCTTTCTTTAGAGAGTAGATGATCCCTGTGGATTTTCAGGTCACGTGGTCAAAGGTCAAGGTCAAACTGCTGGTCTTAACCCCATGTGGTAAACCATGAGTTGTCCGCTCAATATCTTGAGAACCATTCACTTGATTGTAATGATATTTCATATGTGGGTTGGTTATAAAAAGAAGAGGACCCCTATTGTTTTTCAGGTCAAAAGGTTAAAGGTCAAGGGTCAATCTACTCTGGACATAGGAATATACTGTCCGGTCAATATCTTGAGAACCTTTTGCTTGACAGACACCAGACTTGGTACACTGGTACATCATCAGGAGAAGATGACACCTATTGATTTTGAGGTCACATGGTCAAAGGTCAAGGGTCAAACTGGACATAGGGATATATTAACCACTGAATGTCTCAAGAATCCTTTGCTTGACAGACATCAAACTTGGTACACTGGTATATCTTTAGAAGAAAATGACCCATATTGATTTTGAGGTCACATGGTCAAAGGTCAAGGGTCAAACTGGACATAGGAATATACTGTCCCGTCAATATCTTGAGAACCCTTTGCTTGACAGACATCGAACTTGGTACACTCGGTACATCTTCAGGAAAAGATTACCCGTAATGATTTTGAGGTCACATGGTCAAGGGTCAAACTGGACATAGGAATATACTGTCCGGTCAATATCTTGAGAACCCTTTGCTTGACAGACTTCAAACTTGGTACAATGGTACATCATCAGGAGAAGATGACTACTAATGAATTGATGACCCCTATTGATTTTTAGGTCACATGGTCAATCCACTCTTGACATAGGAAGATATTGTCTGCTCAATATTTTGAATTGATGATACTACTCTCAATTAAATGATGTGTGTGTGTATAACCCTTTTCAATTTTGCACCATGGGGGGCATATGTGTTTTACAAACATCTCTTATTTAACGAACAGACTTTGTGACAGCAGCACTCCAATCATAAATAGGACTTCTAGCAGTTTATTTCTACAACTAAATACTTGTATCTTAATTAGGGCCCCGCATGAAATGTGGGAAGCCCTATAGTAATCACATTGTCCGTCCGTCCGTCCGTCCGTCAACACTTTCTTTGTGACACGATAACTCAAACAGTTTTTATCGTACAGTTTTCAAATTTTGTACAGAAATAATGTACAATAAGAGGAAGAAGCCTATAGATCTTGGGGTCATTTCACATGATCTTTGTCCTTATGAACACTTTCTTTGTGACACAATAACTCAAACAGTTTTCATTGTACAGTTTTCAAATTTAGTACAGAAATACTTTACAATAAGAGGGAGATACCTATAGATTTTGAAGTCATGTCACTTTGTCTGTCTGTTTGAATGTCATCATCTTTCTTATTATGACCGTATTTATTTACCACTGTCTAAGGGAGATAATTCAATTTGAATTATGAATTTATGATATGCATTGTATTGATATATAGAAAATTTACAAGAAATAACTCTACAACATTGTGTATGTGTATATATTTAGTTTTTTTAATGTGATATAAAAAATACTTGATGTTACATGTATATTGAATTAAAACACGTGATTCCCAGTCAACAACTTTCGATCGGGATCGGAATGCGAAATAAAATTTCTTATATCCGGTTGCAAAGTGAAACTGCTTCATGATTTTGTAGTAATTGCACGTTACACATTAGAGAACTGTTCCTTTTAATAAAGAAAGTCACAAAATAGATAAAAAATGAGTGTACCTTATTCATTACTGTTACCGAGCTTTCGTCGGCGAAAATCTCGAAATGGCGTGTTTCACTGCGCTTGTTGACGGTAAGGTCAACATTTTCTACGTGAGTATTTTGATATTTGCACATGATTTTTTTGCGCATACATGGTATGTCTCGGCTACGAATAATGGAAACTTTCTCATTTATGTATGTAAAGGCATATTAATCTCTATTTTTAAAAATGTAGAACACTTTTATCAAATGACAATGTGTTTGAAAACGCTTAGAGCCCCGATGTCAGAATTTCCATTTCCAAGACATCAATATGTCAAATTCATAATCTTTTTCGAATAGTATGTACTATATTTTGTACCAGTTATCCATTTTGAATCCCCTATTAGAATGGGATTTAGTTGCACTGTTGTGTTTGAGTGGATGTCATGAGTGTGTGTCAAACAGAGGTCATCTCATTTTTAATCTAAATACTAGAAAACTGACACGGTCAGCAAGGGCCCCGCCGAGGGTTAATAGAGGAAAGTATTTGATATAGCAATGTTTGGAGCTGGTATATATGTTAGAATTAATAATATATAAAGATACATTGGAATGCCAATTTGTGAAAAAGGCATCATGAAGCATATTTATGAGAGACTTATGCAATTTAAATTACCATTTAATTCCATTCAAGCATAAATTGTATGTTGGTCTTTTTGCTATTTCATATCTGTTAATTCCTCATACTATGGATCGTAAACTTCACCTTATGATTAGTTTTCATTGGTTCTGTTTCAGTCTTTCTTTCCCGCTGTATCTCTTCGGGTTCAACACTAATCCGCAGGATATCGTTAAATGTACGAACTTTCACATAAATTCATTCCAAACTAGGCAAAGTTGTTGAAAAAATTATTTAATCTTTTACAATGTTGTTTCCGGGGAAGGGGGGGGGGGGTGCTTTTATTCATTGGATATACAATTTAAGAATTCAAGTCTTTTTCAGTATGATTATTTATTTTTTTCCCTTTATTAATATTTTATCATGACAAGATAATGATTTTAAAGTAGATATGCATTAGTATGCTGTATATGAAACGGTGGGATATGTGGATGACTTCCTGCTCTCTCTATAATTTCTGCTTCTCTTGTTCATGGGAAACCTTTTATTTAGCAAAATACTGACCTCATCACACGTATTGTATGGCTTCGTTTATTTGTCTTGACCTTGTGGGCAGGATACCGACCGAACCGTAAGTTCCAGGATTTTGCCGCTTGGTACATTTGGTCACCATGATGAAAGGGAGATGCCTATTGTTTTTCAAGATCAAAGGTGAAGGTCGTATCACTCAGTAGGAAAACCTTGTGGGCAGGATACAAGCCGAACCGTAAGCTCCAGGATATTACAATTTGGTATATTTGAGGAATATGCCTATTGTTTTTCAAGGTCAAAGTGTTACTTAGTAGGAAAACCTTGTAGACAGGATGCAAGGTGAAGATAACGAACAGTGATCAATCTCATAACTCCTATAAGCAATACAAAATAGATAGTTGGGCAAACACGGACCCCTGGATACAAACCGAACAGTAAGCTCCAGGATATTGAAGCTTGGTACATTTGATCACCATAATTAGAGGAAGATGCCTATTGTTTTCAAAGGCCGCAGTATCACTTAGTAGGAAAACATTGCACTCAGGATACAGACCAAACCATATGCTCAAGGATATTGCAACTTGGTACATTTGATCACCATGATTGATTGATTGTATCTTGCTTAACGTCTCGCTCGAGAATTTTTCTCTCATATGTAGACGTCACCAAGACCGGTGAAGCGCTTCAAATTTAGACCTATGCTCGACGCTTACGAGGGTTCTTTAGCGTGCAATACTTACTGTGACACGGGTCATCCGTTTATAAGGTCATCTCCGAGGACCCGTGACATTCACACCTGATGCCGAGCGTTTGGCGATGGAACTGTCACTACCTGTTTTAACGACTTAGGTCTGTCGCGACCGGGATTCGAACCCCGGCCTTCCGCATGCGGGGCGAACGTTCTAACCTCTCGGTCACCATGAGAAGAGAAAGATGCCTATTGTTTTTCAAGGTCAAGGTCGCATTGTTACTTAGTAGGAAAACCCTTTAAGCCGGATACGGACCAAATCTTAAGCTCTAGGATTTTACATTTAGGTACATTTGATAACCATGGTGAGAGGAAGATACTTATTATTTTTCAAGGTCAAGGTTGTAGTATCAGTTAATAGGTAAACATTGTAGTCAAAATACAGACTGAACTAGGGCTACGACTGTCAAACTTGTTGCAAACCGAAAAGTAAGATCTAGGATATACAACTTGGTAGATGAGAGGAAGATGCCTAATATTTTTAAAGGTCAAGGTCGCAGTATCACTTGATAGGAAAATCTTGTAGGCAGTATACATACCGAACTGTTGGGGCTAGGACCGTCAAACATCGTACACATACTCTTTATGTCAAGTGGATTATGCTTATTGTTTCTCAAGGTCAAAGTCGTAGTAGCAGGATACAGACCGAACCGTTAGGTCTAGGACTATAAAACTTTAGAGACACATAAATCTTGTGAAAATATTACATAGAGAGTAAATGATTTGTCTGTTTTTACGATGTAAAGAGAGTGAAAGATGAAGAGAAGGAACAGTGATCAATCTCATAACTCCTATAAGCAATACAACAGTAGAGAGTTGGGCAAACACGGACCCCTGGACACACCAGAGGTGGAATCAGGGGCCTAGGAGGAGTAAGTATTCACTGTCGACCGGTCAGTCCCGCCGTTAACCCTATATCATGGCCAGGTAAATGGAGTTATCCGTAGTCAAAATCAGTGTGTCAAGAACGGTCTAACAATCGGTATGAAACACGTCAGACAGCATTTGATCCAATGATAAGTTGTAATGGCAAACTAGATCTTTATCACGACCATAGAATTTGCGAAATACTGACATTAATCGAGATAGTTGAAACCCCTGTACCATCAATTTGTTTGTCAGTAGCTTGCCTCGATTTAAAAAACCTGACCATACGCAGAACAAACTCTTGCGTATCGAATCAGTTTAGAGATATAAACACCATATGCAGGTGATAATGGAATATTGCTACATAAATATGGGAAGTTGACGATGGAGAAGCTGAAATCATCCCGTTTGTCATGCAGTTGATTTGTCAGTTTGCCGTTAATGTCTACTCTCAATAAAATATCTAAATATGAAGCAGAAGTGGACGACTCTGGTGTTTTTTTTATTTCGATCTCACAGGGATATATCGAATCGACATATGAATGAAAATTATTATAGTTAATAGACAAAACGTCGTCAATATATCCAAACGTCGAATTGAAGGCCACAGAATTTTTCTTCTCGCGTAGAAGTTTTTGAATAAATTCTGCTTCATATGAATATAAAAACAGGCCAGCTAACAAAAGGAGCACAATTCGTACCCATGGGGATTCCATAAATCAGTATATGCACCTAGGGGTGCATGAGCCGAGTTGCATGGGATACATTGTAAAGCCAGGAATGACGTGGTATATTTATAATTGTGAAGAACTAATTTCAGTTTTAAACTTTTCGAGTTACTGTCCAGAAACCATATTTGTCGGAAGTTTTCAATCTATATTTGGTCACTGTGACCTTGACCTTTGTTCTCCAAAATCAATAGGGGCCTTGCTTTGCTGGTATCCAACAATATATCCAAGTTTCATTTGATTCAAATTAAAAAATTTCGAGTTATCCTCCGGAAACCAAAATCCTTTTGGAATTTTAAATCTATTTTCAGTCACTGTGACCTTGACCTATTTTCTCCAAAGTCTATAGGGGTCTTCCTTACCAGGTACATAACAATATCTTCAAGTATCATTTGATTCGGATTTAAACTTTCGGAGTTATCATCCGGAAACCAAATATTTCTGAAATTTTCATTTTATATTCGGTCACTGTGACCTTGACCTTTTTTCTCCAAAATCAATAGGGGTCTTCCTTACCTGGTACCCAACAATATATCAAAGTTTCATTTGATTTGGATTTAAACGTTCGGAGTTATCATCCGGAAACCAAATTTTCCTGAAATTTTCATTCTATTTTCGGTCACTGTGACCTTGACCTTTGATCATTTTTCTCCAAAATCAAGAGGGGTCTTTCTTACCTGGTACCCAACAATATATCAAAGTTTCATTTGATTAGATTGTAAACTTTTCGAGTTATCATCCGGAAACCAATTGTTGACGCCCGCCCGCATCACCAAACCAATAGCCGAGTTCAACTTCGTTGCAACTCGGCTAACAAATTGTTTGAAGACCTGATCACCAAAGACCACGAAGATATGTCACACCCAGATGATTGCTGATACTACTGAAAGCCAATTTCTACAAATCATGGTGTAAGAAAAACACCCTATATTAGCTTTTCACGGGCGTATCATGTACCGTTGGCGGTACTTTTAGTTATTATGATGTACTGACGTCCATCTGTCCGGACCTTCTAGGCAAAATGCAGTATGAACCGTACGCTCCAGGATCTTACAACTTAGTACATTTCATCACCTTGATGAGAAGATTGTTTTTTCAAGGTCAAAGTCATAATACCAGTTAAGAGAAAAACTTGTAGGCAGAATACAGATCGACCTATTGGAGCTATGATCCTACAACTTGATATCTTTTTCTCATCATGGTGATTACATGTACCTAGGGTTTTTCAAAGTGAGATTAAAGGTCAAGGTTGTAGTAAAAATTTAAGAGGAAACCCCTGTAGGCAGAATACACGGCAAATTCTTGAAGCTAGGACCTTACAACTTGGTTGTTTTTCATGTTCAAACGTCAAGGTCACAATATCAGTTAATTATAAGAAAACATTGTAGGCAGAATACAGACCGAACTAATACTGGAGCTAGGATATTACAACTTGAAACATTTAATCACCATGATGAGAGGAAAATACCTATTGTTTTTCAAGGTCGTAGTATCAGTTATTAGGAAAATCTTACAAGCAGAATGCAAACCAAACTATTGGGGCTAGACCGTCAAACTTGGTACACATACTCTTCATGCCAAGTGGGGGTTACCTTTTGTTCAAGGTCATAGTATCACCTATTAGGAAAACCTAGTTGGCAGGATAAATACTAAATTTAACCGTTGGAGCTAGGACCATCAAACTTGGTACAAACACACCCTATGCCAAGCGGATAATGCGTATTGTTTCTCATGGTTAAGGTCGTAGTATTAATTTGTTGTAAAACCATGTTTTCCAATAATGTTTTGTTTTGAATACATGTATTGCCCTGAAATTTTATCAGAATCTCTCTCTCTCTCTCTCTCTCTCTCTCTCTCTCTCTCTCTCTAAAGAAGCAAAAAAAAAAAAAAAAAAAAAAAAAAAAAAAATACCCCCCCCCCCAAAAAAAAACAACCCCCAACAACAACAAAACAAAAAAAATATTCACATTGATTGATGCATCGTTACCTACTTAAGGGCTAAAATTAGGTCAATTAGTTTTTTGCATATTTTCTCATTATTATGGATTATTGATCGTTTGTAATTAGGTGGTGTGTTTAGACTCTGGACAGCGCTTAGTATGATTTTATCCTTTTCTCTTTTATTTAGAACTCTGATTCACTCTCCAATATTTTCGCTGTTTCCTTTGCTAGAGAGCTCTTGAACACCTTTGATCCCTCCTCTTTTCTTTCGTTGGATATAGAGTTCTCTTTCTTTTTCTAGATATTCCTCAGGGTTATATTTCTTTTTGTTTCTCCAGATCCTGGAGCGTTCTGCTTATGTAAAAGGCATTATTATTGTAATTAGGGTAGTTTTGCGATTTTATTCACTAAAAATATATGATTTTTAACTGCCTCATAAAAATCACGAGCGTCACAAACAGTTTTGCACCAGCTTTGATAAGTGGTATTGGTACTTTGATTACTGTCAATAATTCATTTCCGTGAGGGGGCCTCCGTGCCCGAGTGGTTAGAGCATCGCGCTCAAAATCATACGGCCTCTCACCTCTGTCGGCGCGAGTTCGAATCCCGTTGAATGTGGCGGAAAACATCAATCAATCAATATTTTCCCGTGACAACTATAAAATGATCTGCTTGAATAAGCTTCACTTTTATTCTTGATCATCGTTATTCATGGCTGTAATTAATTTGCTGAGCAATTAGACGATCTGGAGTATCGTTACTCATTATTTTCTCATGTTCCAAAAAAAAAATAAAAATCAAAAATCCGTAAATTTTATTTAATCAATTTCAATTTTGTTTCATTAATTCTAAATGAAGTCAATTTAAAACAGGCCTTGTTGGTCACCTGAGTACAAGTGAAAAGTCACTACTCCCAAGGGTAGGGGTTCTGACATGAGGGCGGGGCCAAACTAATTATATAGTGTTTATGTGTAAAACACTTAAATAACATCTTTAGTGCTATTGAAACTAAATGTGAAATTAAATGGATGCAAGGTGAAGATAACGAACAGTGATCAATCTCATAACTCCTACAAACAATACAAAATAGATAGTTGGGCAAACACGGACCCCTGGACACACCAGAGGTGGGATCAGGTGCCTAGGAGGAGTAAGCATCCCTTGTCGACCGGTCACACCCGCCGTGAGCCCTATATCCTGATCAGGTAAATGGAGTTATCCATAGTCAAAATCAGTGTGCCGAGAACGGCCTAACAATCGGTATGAAACACGCCAGACAGCATTTGACCCAATGATAGGTTGTATTGACGAACTAGATCGTTATAACGACCATAGAATTTGTGAAATGCTGACTTCAATCGAAACAGTTGAAACCCCTGTACCATCAACTTGTTTGTCAGTAGCTTGTCTCGATTTAAAAACTGACTAGATACGCAGAACAAGCTCTTGCATATCGAATCAGTTGAGAGATATAAACACCATATGCAGGTGATACTGGAATATTGCTACATAAATATGGGAAGTTGACGATGGAGAAGCTGAAATCTCAGTTTGCCGTTAATGTCTACTTTCAATAAAATATCTAAGTATGAAGCAGAAGTGGACGACTCTGTGGTGTCTTTTATTTCGATCTCACAGGGATATATCGAATCCACATATGAATGAAAGTTATTATTGTTAATAGACAAAACGTGATTAATCTATTCCATGAACCTATGTAACCCCCCCCCCCCCATATTTCAGAATTATATAATGAAATTGGTTTTATTGTGTGGTCAAAGATATGAATACTTGTTTTAATTCCTGGTGCTAAATATAAGAAATCTTTTTTCAATTTATAAAATCCTGTGAGGGTTGTGTTATATAGTTCAGATTTAGCGGTACTAAAACTGCCAGCTGTAGAAAAAAAGGTACCCAAGTATTTATAATAAGGCGTACAATATGATTGTTCGAAATTTAAATTTACACTGCAGTATTCTCCTAGCCTTGTTTAAGACAATAACTTTTGTTTTCTTGACATTTAACTTTCAAACACCAATCATTACATAGATATTCTCTGTTGTAAACCCTCTGCTGATGTTGACATTATTGCTATATCGTCTGCATACATTAAACAATTTTCATTTTGAAGTGATACAGTATCTATACATTTTTCGAGATATAATGGAAAGTCATTGGTGAAGATTTTTGAACAGAGAGGGACTTAAATGGCCCCCCTGTTTTACACCAGGTTAATCAAAAATGGATCAGTAAGATTATCTCCGATTCTAACACATGCTTTAGAATTCCTGTACATGTCCTTGATAATGTTATAAAAATAACTGCCAGTGTGTAATACACAAACAAAAGCCTTACGGAAGTCAATGAAACTTGTATAAAGCCTACCTTCTTTGGCATTACAATATTCATCTATCAAGGTTTTTAAGATAAAGACATGATCAGCAGTTTGTGCATGATTTGTAAATCCTATTTGGGAATTATGAATTAGATTATTCTCCCGTAAATACAGATCTATGTTATTAAGCATAGTATTAAAATAATTTACCAATGCAGCTTGTTATAGTTATGCCTCTATAGTTTGCTGGGTCATTGGGGTCCTCGGCTATATAAATTGTAGAAATATAGCCATCAGCCCATATCTTTGTGTAAACCCCATTTATATTATCTATCATTATTTATATCATACTGTATATCATGAAAACAAAGAAATCAATCAATTAGTGAATCTGATTCTTAAGAGTACTAGAAAGTCCGATTGCCTCATGAAAAGAACAGAAATACCTTTATAGCCCCCATAGTATAATTAATACGTATTAACATTTGTGTAAACCAATTTGAAAAAAATGGCCGCTGTTTTGCAGTTACTGACCATGCCAGGTCAACAAACAGTATATATTCTAGTGTTTTGGAACATATTTCTATAAAAATATCAAAATAAATGAAAGGCATTCTTCACCTTTTAAACGGACGATGTTCTAGGATTGAATGACATTATTACGTTTGAGCTTTCAATAAATGAATTATAAAATAAGTCAGGATGGCCGAGCGGTCTAAGGCGCTGCGTTCAGGTCGCAGTCGGGTTCTCCCGGCGTGGGTTCGAATCCCACTTCTGACATTTCTTACTTTTTTTCTTCTTCATATCGATCTCACGATAGCATTTACAATATAGAAAGAGATCTAACGATCATAACTAATTGTTTTTATAATTGCAGGGATAAAATAATAAAGGATATTTGATGAAGTTATGATATCAAGTTTAGCTCAGTTTTACAAATTAATAAATTCCTTCCATGTAATCCCGTGAGGATTCGGGTGATTGTCGTAAGAGGCGACTAAATGGGGAGGTCCTTTAGATGAGACAACAAAAACCGAGGCTTCATGTCACACTAGGTGTGGTATGATAAAGATCCCTCCTTGCTTAAAGATCGTAAACGCTAAGCATAGGCCCAAATTTTGAAGCCCTTCACTGTCAATGGTGACGTTTCCATGTGAGTGAAAAATTCTCGAGTGGGACGTTAAACAATCTTCAACCAACCTTCAACGTAAAGGCGTCATGAGTTCGAGTTCCGATCGTGCCATGGCAACCAAACCTAAGCCATAAATTTCTTTGCCAAACGCTTTTTTTTTTTGCGTTGTTCCCTAGAGGATGATTAAGGGTGAATACTATACCAGAGATATTTAAAATGTATGTAAAGTGGAGTACATGTACTACACTATTTTCAAATTGAAAACTTTCAAATTTATTTTATTTAGTCAAAATGCAGATTTTGTAGAAAGTAATCTGAAGAAAAAATTTAAAAACTCCGTGAACTCTAGATCTACTTTGCAGTCGACACCCTATCCTACTGAGTTAGGCAATTTCACCTAAAAGGAAAAGACATATTGTTGATATAAATATCTGTAAATTTACATTTTAGCCATTATGAGGATGTAGTATACCTGAAGGAGGTACTCTACATCGTCATAATGGCTGACTTCCTTTTAAAACATGGACGAAAATATAAATATCAGCAATATTTGTCTATTCATTTAAAAAATCATCGCCTAGCTGAGTAGGTTAGTACGTCGACTGCTGAACTGCGGGTTCTGAGTCCAGCAGGGGTTTTAAAAAAAAATTCCAGATTGTTTCTACTAAAACTGCATTTTTTGACTAAATAAAGTATTTGAAAGTTTTCAATTTTATTGTTGTACATATCCTCCACTATTAATCCATATCAAATTTCTCTGGTGTAGCATTCCTCCTTAAGGTTTGAATTTAAACAAGCGGAGGAGGGATAAACACAGACAGTGGGGGTGGGGGTGTTCCTTCCAAGAGCCGTATCTGAATTTTTTTTACTTAACTTTCAATTAGGTAATTTTATGTAGGGTAATAGGGTCGGAAAGTCTCGTTTACTTTCACTTTCGATTTACTACTTCCGGGCAGCTGTCGAAAAATGTCACTTTGTTTTGCTTTGGTTATGCTCAGATGACAGCGTTAAAATGAACCTACAGCCTATATAGATTCCCTACTTATGCAAAGAGAGGAAGAAGTGGATTTATAGATGCAGGTAAACAAGTCATAATACTTATATTTTTATAGTTAAATCACCGATTGAGAACTCAGAAGCAGTGAGCTCTACCCACGACCGGGTGATTGATCTAAAACATATTTTACTGAATATTTTCGATAATAAACATCTGTCAAGTTGAAGGGTTTAGTTTTTGATGAGTTAGAACTAACATTACATGACACAATTATGCAGTATGTTACTTTTGATAAAGGAGACAGACTGAATGCAAAAGGTGTCGGTGGGGGGGGGGGGGGGGGGGGGATAAAACAATTAGCTGGGTAAAGTAAATATATGCAGGTATCTATTTTGTACCATGTTTTGTCAACCTCCCTGATTAATAGTTGATCATATAAACTTGTAATAACACATTTTTATGGGATGCTGATAGCTGGGGGGGGGGGGGGGGGGGGGGGGGGGGGGGGGGGGGGGGGCAGTGGCTCATTTTCATTATGTTTTAATTAATAATGATATTGCTTATGTTTTTATTGTGACCCTCACGGAAAATGGTACCAATTTGGAAACAAAAAATCTTCAAAGACGATTGGGATCACTGAAATAACATGTTTTTACAATATTTACATTAAGAAACATAATACAGGACCTAGAAAAAGTTTTTGATACACATGTACTTCATTTCTGCATATGTGTTTGTAAACCACTATGCCTTTTGTGGCAACAAAGAAATAGTAAACATTCACCCATACATTCAGATCTTAAATTAATTCAATTTAGATTGTGGCGTTTGAATTCTTCTTGAAAATGAAAATTTTGATAGAAGATGTTTATTTACAGTAATACTGTTTAATAATGCAGTGGTGGGACAAGAGGGGGTGGTGGTGGTGTCATCCCCCATTTGGTAGTTCATATGTAACAAATATGGGGATTTGGGTTGCAATTATGATAATTTTAATTTACACACATACCTCTTTTAGGGGGATAATATGAATTACACTTGCCCCCCCCCCCCACCCTCCTTTGCAAATTATCTTGATCCACACCTGCAATACTTTTAATGATATTCACTTGATGTCTATGCTTGTTACAGATGCTGTTATATACATCATTACCGTCAGAAGTATCAATGTGTTGGTGGCTGTTATGAAGAGAATGGCCCATTTTAACAACTTCTAGGATGGGCGGTACAAGGGTTCATACCAGTGACCAATGAAGCACAGCTGTTACAAGACAGGAAGAGTCAAATTCATGTGGAGTGTGCAATTGAATTTAATTAAAAACATCCATATTCTAAATCATATACCTTCACAATACAGACATATATATCTGTCCACTAAGATTTTCAACTCTGTGTGACTCTTGTACATTTGCAAATCCTCTACTGAAGGAAATAGCTGATATGAATTTCACAATTAATTAAATCTTACCTTTGGACTTAGATACTATAAATGTACAACTTCTTACTCACATTATTCTGGATTGTCAAGTTGTATTAAATGCATTCAAGTAAATGATAAAGTGAACATTTATTTAAGGTTGCTAGTCAAAGAAATTGTTACAATGGTGATTCATGCACATCTTCACACTGATCATTTGTAGCAAAAAGAAAATAAAACTAATGGAAGACATTTGAATTTTCACAAGTCTGTCTAGTTGGTTATTGCAGAGAAGGCACAAAGGCTCAATCATGTATGTCAAGTATAATTCCCATAATTCATCTCGAAGGATGAGAATCACTTCCATGTTCATTGGTGTTCAAACTATGAAATCACAAGTGGTGCCTGTGAGGTAAAGCTGATGGAGAACTTGATGCCAATAACCATGACTCTCTTTTGGGCTGCAGCGCACCTTCCGGGTTGCACTCTGAAAATTTTACCCCCAAAAAATCAAAAAGACTGACATCCACTATGTCTATATATTTTTTCATTAAAATACCAATGCTTGATAATTCTTATTTGGACATTCAACATTTTCTTATAGCATAATAAAATTTATTTACTTATACCGCTGTTTGATAGAATTTGTAAAGAAAAACTTTATAATGATATCTGCATTTATCTAGTAAAAAATCCCCATATGTTTGCACAGGCATCCTTTGCTGTTGCAGGTAAAGGACATTTTTAAAATTTCTATATTGTCTGGAGATGCATTCATTTTTGGTGAACCTTTATATTTGGGGATCACCTGAATTTACATGTATACAAGTATTCATTACAGAATGAATATCATTTAATATTGATAGCTTGACGAGCATATATTGTATAAAGAGCTCTGGTGAGTTACCTATATTCTGATTGCCTGGGTGAATACATTTCTCTCATTGTCATAGCTTTACGAGGTGCAGACTTAGGATGCTTTATCCAGCTATGTTGTTTGCCCTTTTATATCTAAAAGATTAACAAATTAACATTGTAGTCATTGTCACACAAAACATGTAGATTATGCACACTAAAATGCAAATTGACTATCTGGACTTGTCAATATTTCATATAACATGTTCTATCAATTCAGATAAACCAAAATTCATAAGATAGATAATTCAGCTGAAATTCAGATAAATAAATAAAAAATCTTAGATGCCAGTCGCGGGTTTAAAGCCCCCCCCCCCCCCCCCCCCCAACGAATTTCTGGATCTGTTTCTGTATGCAGGTTTACATACCAAATGTATATACTATAATATTATAAATTACTGCAGCTACATAGTGGAAACAAAACTGACTCGTGGGACTTCCATATGTCTCTAATATGATTGGTGTCAGTAAAAAGTTCTGTTTTCATTTTATAGAAATATCTTTATGAAATAATTTAGATTAATTTCTAAATGAAACCGTAAAACGTTCAAAATCATAGAATGAAATAGGGATATATATCCATGTTATACACAACAGGAAAAAAGTTTTATTCTTTCCTAGTGCTCTAGCGTTTTCACTCGATGCAGATTATTACGGGGGGGGGGGGGGGGGTGTACCACAACATCAATTAAGAATCATTCTAATCAGAACTACGCAAATATATTGCTGAGATTTTGATCGAGGACTTTCGATATCTTGAACTAAACTCCTGAGATATAGATGTATGGGTGTATATGATTGCAAACGACTGTGCAGTGCATATGATGCAGACGACTCTATAATGTCAACATACCTGTACTTTGTTGGAAAATGTCTCGTATTGACGCTTGAACAACCGCTGTAATAACTCAGAGCTCTATTTAGAAACACATTTTCTAAACCCAGTTGTTATCCATCGCTCTCTCGCTTTTTGTAGTAAGGTCTATGTGGTTTTGAACGTAGCGGAGTCTAGTACATTATGATAATGCCATCCTGACAACTGCCCGGAAGTACGATTTCACGTTATTTCTCGCGAGTCACATGACGAGACTTTCCGACCCTATACCCTAGGCTATAAATCTCAGACGAGGGACACGTTTGATTTAA